>NC_052614.1:24368208-24387474 GCF_016545825.1 Eucalyptus grandis | reverse complement strand
CCCAGTTTCTACCCGTGTTCCATGTGAGCATGTTAAACCGTTTCATGTGGACGAGGATGATCTGGATCGGGGCACATCGCAGCGAGTGCCCCTTAGGGTGAAGACCTCTTATGATCGGGATGTTGAGTATCATGGTGGATCGATCATACGGAAGAAATATCGGGCAGCAAGGAAAGAATACCTCATCCAAAGGTGGAGAGGCCTTCCGAGAGTAGCAAGCTAGGAACCCTCCAGAGGCTCTATGGGAATTCAAGGGCATCGAAGCCTTCCATGCCACGGATGCGGCAGACGGCGTCGCCGATTAGGGGTGGGGAGGAATGACACGGCCTCAGGACGAAGCATGATCCAAGATTGTCCGTGAGGGCCGTGTGCTGTAGCGGGGCTGCCCAAAGCAGCCCCACAAGCAACCCCATGAGCGAGAACGAGCGGAAGGCCATGCGCAGCCCATGAGCGACCCTGTGAGCGGTGTTCAAGCAGCCCATGACGGTTCGGTTGGTCGCGTGTCGAGCGGATCTGCAACCCTGATCTTGCTTCTAACACACGCCCATGGTCTCGCCCAAGGCATGACGCGCGCGACCCATGGACTTCCCAAGGGCTCAGTGCAAGCAGACCATCGAGTAGCCTTCGAGTAGCTGTTGTATAGCTTGTAATGATTATATGGATTCAAAATGAACCATTGGATCGGAGGGACAATCCACGGCCGAGTGTGAACCACTCTTGTATAAATAGGGATCCCTCTCCCACTTTGTAATCAGTTCGTTCACAAGCAATATACACTCTCTTTGCCCATTCGGTTCTTGTGTTCGTGTGTGTGTGAGGCTGACTTGGGATCACGATCCTAAGGCGCGCGGTGTTTGATCGACCGAGGAACACCCAGTGGCACTTACGTGCAGTGAGCGAAGGAGATATGCGGTGACAGGAAACGTGACCATCAATGGAGACGATTGGTTCTCGGCACGGCTCTTGAGTAGGACCAGTTCCCTTTGTAAGGGCGAGAACCAGAACGACTAGTCACAAAACCGGAAAGTGATGATAATCTATTTTCCATTCCTTACAAAAAGCATTCTCTCTTTTACCCACGAAAAGATCAAAATGCTACAAACATTGTGTGAACTTCACAAACTTAAAAAATATTATACTTAATCTTAACCAAAAGGCCAAGAAAATTATGCTTAGGTTGGGGCATGACCTGGCTTTTATACACAACTAGTCTTACGGTCTTTGCGTGCCTATTTGATGTGGGACTCTTGATGTATGGCTTGTCTCTCTGGTTTCTTGTGGTATCCAGCCTTTTATGCTTTTGTTGTGTCTAGTGAATGCCAAGAGTCCCATTGAATGAGCACACACAAAGAATGTGAGAGGAGTTGTACATAAAACCCACCAAGCCTTGCTCCAACCAAATCATGCCTCTCTTGGCTTTTTGTCTAAATGTTTGCATCTCAACAACATTTAGAAAACTCTTAATAAAAAAAAAGTTTTCACAAATAATCTGTGACATCTGATTTCGCCAGACCTTGAGTGTGTAATGGTCTGTGACATGTTGACAAGTTGTCGTCGGACTACTTCGTTGGCACCATGCACGGCTGACGTTTTGACACTACTATTTCCGTGTTGAAACGTCACCTTTCGTCACATTTTATGGCCTACCCCTCACCGTTATGCCTTTGCCGCATCATATGACGATCCGATCACCATTTAGCTTATCGTCTCGTCTAAGAATTTTCTCACGTAACGCTACAAGCGAGACCAACCTTCGCTCTCGTGGTACGTCACCAAGTTGTCCCTCATGCAGCCTCCGGCGCCCCATGCATACGTACAAGCAATGAGCGTAGAGCCAGAAATTTCTCCCCACCTTCAGCACGTTAATTTCCCAACCCATTCGGCAGTCAACAAAAAGGAAGATGTTGACCATGCAGCCACGTCAAGCTGCCCTTCCTCATGCAAGCTGAGACCGTTGACTCCAATTGCTTCAGCCACGCCTTCTTCTTCTTTGTCACCCCAGCAAGCAGCCGCGTTATTTTCCCTTCGGTGGCCAGCAAACGAAGACCAAGACATACAGAAGGCCGCGTCCATGCATGCAGGGGAGAAGGTGGCAGCTGAAGACTTCAGCTGATGGCCACGTCTCTTCCAGCTGCTCTTCGTCAAGCTGCCATCGGCTAAGAGAAAGGTTGACTTAATTAGTCAAGAATTGGAACTCACGAAGCTGAAGCAGAGGACCGTCCTTCTTCTTCTTCTTTGCGCTCAGCCTTTGCTTCATTTACAACAGCAAAGTCTCTAGCAAACTTCACCCAAACTCCGTGCCGTTTCGCTTGTGCTTAGCTGCCGATTGCCGCACACCAGCTCCATCACCATCTCACCTCAGCCCGCTGCCAGCCAGGAGAGCCGCGTGCGTTTCCTCAGCCGTGTAGCTAGCAGCTCAGCCCACAGCTTGCTTCACCATTGCATCGCCTCGCCACAATCGTGCCTGCCACTCACGTCCAAGGACTCGAGGCAAGTGGCAGTCCTATTATTCTATATTGCCTTTATAACCATTGGCACTTTCCAAATGAGCTCTTCCAATCTACCTATTGGACAAAATCAATTAGGGAGATCTCGAGTTATTTAAGGAATATAACGATAGCCCATCAATCATGCTCGCCCATACAATTAGGATCTAGGTTTCCATAAGTAAAACCTTCCAAGTATGCTTCGCCATTCAACGGATCTAAATTAATTGAATTAAAATCAAAACGAATAATAGATTCTGAGATGCTATATCCAGCCAAGAGATCTTCTTCAGTCGATAGAATCAAATTCTTAAAGAAATACTGAATTTTGGATAAGTCATCTTCGACGATGTAAAAGCTGTCAATGAGGGTAGACTTTGAATCTTGAGTCTGGTTCAAAGTCTTCAGATTTTTATGAAAGAATCTGCAAGTCTTAGCTAGACTGATGGAAACGTTTTGTCAACTTCAAAACAAATACGGAAGTTTTCTCCAACAATCTCCCTCTTTTTGATGGTGACAAAACTTTTCTGCAGATTTGGATATTTTTAACTTGCAAGACAATACTCAAGCAAATATGGATATCTCACAAAAGATAATTGGCTTAGTAAAGATAGCATTAAATCTGCATCCACAAGAAATAAGTAAGTTAGTCCTATAAATGAACAACTATTTTTGTAATGAATACCAATATTGCTTAAGATATTGCAGCAAACATTTAAACGATCAAACAATCAAAATCAAATTTAGTCACAACCAAACATCCAAACAAAAGTAAAGTCAATCAAAAGAAGTCAAACAAGAGTCAAATTTCAAATCTGCACCATCTCCCCTTTTTGTCAGCATTAAAAGGTAGAGATGAAAAGAGAATAAAAATATGATTTTTTGGAATGCTTAATGAGCTGGAAATCTCCCATTGTGGACAATCCCTTCCAGCTTTTCGAATCCTCCTTCAGTGAGCCACTTCTTCACCTTACATTTACTTAAACTTGAAGAGTAAGGGCATGAATTTGATCATGCAAAGGCGAAGAAGCTTGACCAGCATTCTGCAAGTTTTGAACTTCGCATCCAAGAAACTTAGATTAGAATAGAAGTATGCAGTAAGTTCTAGATGAGCCTCTGTCGTTTGAGCATAATCGTTCAAGTTGAAGTATAGTGAATTTCTCTCAACTTCACATTCAAAGAATCAAGAAAATCAAAGTCCACACTTCTTGGGTTAATCACCTTGCTTTAGCAACTTAGAATAAAGTCACTTGTGTTCCCGAGCGAGAACAAATCCGTCCTTTTGCTTGAATATTTTCCACATACCCATTTTAGGCTTAAAATGAGTGTACAACTTGTCATAATCATTTCCATCTGGCTAACTAAGACCTCCAACACATGGATCGCTTAGAATGTTTGCAAATGCTCTTTACGCTAACCTTTGGGAGCAACTCCCAATCATACCATCATTCATAGAAAGTGGGTTTTATTTCAATACCCTTTCTCTTTAAAAAATTCATCAATAAAATTCAAGGAGTACCTCCCTCCTTCAAGGCAGTAGAGCTTAAAGGTAAAAGCGGTTTTTGAGTTCTTACGGGTTACTGCATCTTCAATGATTTCTTCCTTCGCTCGATGATCAATATCCTGAGGTCTAGCTTGAGCAGATTCACGTGATTGAGAATGTTGTGGACTTTGATGCTGTCTTGGTGATTCTTCTTCCTCGGTGAGGTCAAAATGCGTAGGACCCTCACGCATGTGTTGTGGTCCCATGTTCGCAATCCGTAAAGACTTTCTTTGGAAAGACATTCTCACGATCTTTAAGAGATTCCAAACTCGTTTCACAAGAAAGATGAAAACTTTGAGGATTAAATAAGAGAGTAAAAGAGAGAAGGTGAAGTTATGTGCTTTCTAGGGTTTTGTGAGTAGCGAAAGAAAACAAACGGTATATAAAGCAATTGAAGTGAAGCATATGGAACGTCGTAAAGGAAAAATAGAAAAAATACATTTTAAAAAATAATTGCCCTTTTAAAAAAATAGATAACTGTAAAAGATAGCTTTCTTTTCGAAAAGGAATGATGCAATAATCACAAAAATTGGGAAGATAACATCAATCAATTACAGATTAATAGATGAACGCATACTTTTTGAGATTTTATCCATAAGATAAATTTCTAAAACAGAAATAACTTACTATCGTGAATCTTGATCTTTTGAGTCTGAGTATCTTTAGATTTTTATCCTTGAATTTGAACTTATTCAAACTTTAAGATATTGAGTCTGGAACGAATAAGCTTGGATTGACTTTTCTCTAGTGGCTTTGTAAAAATGTTAGCTAGTTGATTCTTTGAGTCAATGAATTGAATCAAGACTTCTCCATTTTGAACGTGATCTCTAATAAAATGATGTCGAATCTCTATATGCTTTGCTCTTGAATGAAGAATTGGATTCTTGGTGAGATTAATCGCGTTGGTGTTGTCACATTTGATCTCAGTGCATGAGTCTTTGATTCCAAAGTCTCTTAGTTGTTGTTTATCCACAAGATTTGAGAACAACTTCCAAGAGCTAAATGCTTTGTTATCTTGCTGTTGAAAGAGCTACAATACTTTTGCTTCCTTGAAACCAATATATTGTCCTGTTACAAGTAATTGACAAGTGCCGAAGTGCTCCTTCTATCAACTTTGCATCTGCTAGGTCTACATCTTAATATCCAAGGAGAGTAAAGTCTCAATTTTTAGGATACGGAGACCCAAATTAGAGGTTGTTGCAACGTATTTAATGATGCATTTAGCATTTAGATGTGAGATTATTTGTGATTTGATTGAAATCCGGCACAAATACAAACACTAAACAATATGTCGTCTAGAAGTAGTAAGATAAAGAAGTGAACCAATGATACTTTTGTATAGCTTCTGGTCAATTTTCTCTCCTCCTTCATCTCTGTTCAGCTTCGAGGAACTTGACATTGGTATATTAGTTTTTTCAATTCTCCAAACCGAACTTTTTAACAAGTTCTTTAACATATTTTTCTTGGTGAATGAAAGTTCTTTCCTTCAATTTCTTTGAAGTCCAAGAAAGAAGGATAGTTCACCCATCATGCTCATTTCAAACTCATCATGCATAATCTTAGAGAATTTATTGCACAAATTTTCGTTAGGTGATCCAAAAATAATGTCATCAACATAGATTTGAACAAGTAAAAATTTTTGCTTTCTCTTTTGATAAACAAGGTAGTGTCTACTTTACCTTTAACAAAGTCATTTTGAAATAAAAACTTACTTAACTTGTCGTACCAAGCTTGAGGTGCTTGCTTGAAACCATATAAAGCATTTTTCGATTCGAATACAAAGTCTGGTTTCCTTGGGTCTTCAAAACTAGGAGGTTGTTCTACATAGACTTCCTCTTGGATAAATCCATTTAGGAAAACGCTTTTGACATCCATTTGGAATAACCTGAAATTCTTATAACAAGCAAAGCAAGTAAATCTAATTGCTTCTAACATTGCCACTGTAAATCTCATCATAGTCTATCCCTTGCGTATATTCATTGGCCATGAGTATTGCTTTGTTCCTTATGACTTTTCCTTTCTTTGTTCGTCTTGTTCTTGAAAACCCATTTAGCTCCGGTAACATATTAACTTTTGGTTTAGGAGTCAATTCATAGACATCGTTGATCTTGAATTGCACGAGTTATTCTTGCATAGCTTCAATCCAGCGTTCATCGGTTAAAGCTTCTTCTATGCTCTTAGGTTCTATTTCAGAAATAAGACCCCAACGCTAGACTCTTCACGCCTTTTGGATCTTGTACGAATTCCTTTATCAATGTCACTAATAATGAGTTCTATGGGATGACTAGACTTGTGCTTCCAGTTGCTGATTGGTTTGTCAGGCTGTTGATCTTTTTCTTCATTTGATTCTTCAATGATCATTCGTTGCTAGTATTATGAAGTCAGAGCTGCTTCTAGAAATTTAGACTTTCTAGAGTTTGGAGCATGTTCAAATTCTTCAGGTTAAGTTTGAATCAATTGATTTTGTATAAAGTCTTGAAATTTGACATTCATCGATTCCTCCACAGATTGAGTCTTTTGTTGTATATTATGTAAGCTTTGCTGGTGTTGAATATCCAAGGAAGATGCCTTAGTTTGATTTTCTTTAAACTCTCAATACTGCAGGTTACGGTTGGTCTAAAGAGATCTATATGCGGGAGGCTGCACATACGATTAGTGGAAACTTGATTTATTGGTTTGAAAAGTTTATAACATGTTTTCCCAATACATACGGTGTGCATAATTCAGATTTTTGGTATGTCAAAAAGTAGTCCACGAACAAGCTTCTTTGCGAGAGATCTTGGCTATTTGCTTTACGTTGATGTGGCCAAGTTTTCTATGCCAAAGACTAGCTTCCTCTTGAATTGAAATTAGACATTAGGGTTTTTCTGGTTTGATATCCAAGAGATATATATTCCCAAGTCTTTGCCCCGTGAATGTTTGAGAGGAGTCTTTCTGGTTACTAAACATATTCCTTCTTGAAAGTTGATTTTGTAACCTGTAGACGTTACGGTTGTCGATACTCGGCAAGTTGTAGTTGAGTCCATTCACTAAGGAAACATTACGATTATGAGACTTCCAATCTTCTGATTCGTATTCCATAATTCTGCCTTTACTATTTCCTCCAAAGAAACTTTTCCACCATTAACTTGCATAAGCTTTATGAAACAACTTGAGTCTCATGTTATATGTCTTGAGCATCCTTTGTACCATTTAATATTTTTCTTGATAGTGACATCGATTCCTTTGTAAGTCTAAGTCTGTTTCGATTGAGCCATTAGACAAATATTAACATAATCATCATCACTCTCTTCACATTTGATATCACTCCAAGTTTTTGCTTGAGAGCCTTTTGTAAGAAGAATTTGTAGGGAAGGGATGAAGAAATAAAATAAAATAAAATAAAAAAATCAATAAAAAAGGAAAAAAAGCTTTAAAAGTTTAGGTTTAATCTGATGCGTGGTCGGTCCGGGTAGACAGATTGGGTTAGCGGGTAGGTTGGGTTTACCTACTGTATTCCTTTGCCCAAATATAGTAATAATAAAAATCACTTAAAAATCATAAAATTCATGAATTCATAAAAATCACTAAAAAATCATTAGAAAATCAGAAAAATCATAAAAACTATAAAAAAGATTCAAAAGAATCTAGAAAATCATAAAAAAATGAAAAAATCTGAAAAATCATAAAAATAAAAAATAAAAAAATTCAGGAAAAATAAAAGAAAAATTCAAAAAAAACTTTCTCGTTTAGAAAAATTGGAATTCCTTAAAAATTTTGCTAGTTCTTTGAATAGTTTCCCTTAAAGTTCGAAAAATATTTAAAAAATTGAAATTCCAAAATTGAGCAAACTTTTAGAGCTTTACAATAAGAGCTTTTAGATTACCATTTTCTTTTAGAGGCCATATTGGTTTATTTGTTCCGCACCTTAATATCTTGAGTATTATTTTCACTTTTAGAACAGTTAGGACAAATCCTAAAAATCTTTGATAGGCTACCTAGACTTTTTGGTTTGCACATAATTGAATTAGGAATCGGAAGGGTATTAGTCTTAGAACTAATGTAATCAAGTTCCGTTTCAAGATCTCTAGTTGCACATGAAATGAGATATTCTCCGTACCTCGTAGGTTTTCAGTCAACCTAAATATGTAAGTGACAACTCATTATGTAGAAATTTGTATAGAATTAATTGAATGAAAACCAAATGTTCAACATCGCGAAAGGTATGGATTTGTGAGAACCTTAGTCAATTGAAGGTCATTGGCCCGAATTTGGCAATATCCTAAATCTAGTTCCATCCATACGGAGGGTAGTCCACAAAAGTGGTAAGTAATATTCATGCTTTGAAATGAGCTTTATTTTGGTTAGTTTAATCATCAATGTTGCTGAGCTGCGGAAGATCTAGGGGTTCACACAAATTTATAGCAAACCATGTTACTGTCCCTGATCTTTATTAATCTCTTAACAAATAACTCGTTGGGAATATAAATGTTTATTGTTCCTTCCGTGACTTGAGTAGACAAGTTGCTTAGCACAGCTGCCTTTGACTATTTAAAAGATGTTTGGAGCATCTAGAAATTCATTGTGGTTCTTAATGCTTTTGTGGAACTAGATCTATTAATTTCCTAGGATTGGTTCAAAAGATGAACGGCCTCATCAAATGATGTCTTTTAGCTGTCGGTACAATAAAAGTATAGTAAAGACATGGGTTATCAAGCTATACAAGCACTATCGTTCTAGTTTTAGTTCTTAACTGAAATTGGAGCTCAAAACTACCACATGACAGAAAACTTGTGCTGCAACCTTCTATCGCCTCTTTTCCCTGGTGGAAGTCCATGAAACCAAAATGATACAATGAAGTTCACTAAGAAAAATGAATATATCACGCAAAGAAAGAAAGCATCCATTTCTTATTAAGATCTTTGCTGTTCAAAGGTTTTGAATAATTCAGGTTACAAGATCTAGGAACAGCAATTCCCACAAAGTGAAACCGAAAAACTTGTAGTAGGCATACAAGACAATCAACATGCTAAGACAGAAGAAAGTCTGCATTATTACGGAGCAAATCAAGCAAACTTTTCTGTTGGTATCATTGGAACACAACGTCAACCAGTCACGGGGGTTGCTATCAGGCAAAAGAGGATTCCTCTTCTGAACCGAAGGCCATAAGATTCTTCCATGTCCATATCATCGACACTCTTCCCATCAGGTAGTTTCCAATTGAACCGATGAAGGAGATTTGCCAGTGCAAGCTCAACGATCGCAACACCAAAGTTTATGCCAGGGCATCCTCGCCTGCCAGAACCAAATGGCAGAAACCCATAGTTTTGTCCTTATAATCGATGGAGTTGTTCAGGAACCTCTCGGGCCTAAACTCCTCTGGGTTTTCCCAAGATTTTGGGTCTCTGGCGATTGCTGTCAGATTGATGAATGCAGTAGTTCCTCTAGGAACGTTGTATCTTATCTTGCAATCCTCGATTGTCTCTCTTGGAACTAGAAGAGGGAGCGGTGGATGGAGTCTTAATGACTCTTTGATGACTGATCTTAGATAGGTGAGTCCTGGAAGGTCAATCTCTTCAACCAGTAACTTTCCTTTTGCTGCTTCTCGAACCTCTTCTTGTGCTTTTCTCATAATAGTTGGATTGCGGATGAGTTCTGCCATTGTCCAGAGTATAGTGGCCGCAGCGGTTTCTGATCCTGCATTGAACAGGTTCTGAAACAAAATCCCAAGCAATTAGTCGCAATATTTTTATTTTTTGATCTAGTTTGTGATAGAGTGATACGGAAGTGAACAAAGGAAATATGTCGAACACTCAAGGTAAGAGGAACATACAGTTATTACTCCTTTAATTTGTTCCCTAGTGAGGGCAATCGCTTGATTTGGATCCCTTTGTAACCGAAGCATCACGTCAACAAGATCTTCATGATCGGGTTTAGGCCTTTTAGGGTCTTGGTGCTCCTTGATCACGTCATCGTACAACTTGTCTAGCTCCCAGAAGTACTTTTCCACCTTCGCCTTGAAGCCATTGAGCCTGTTAAACCAAGCCATCTGTGGGAATAGATCTGCAACACAAAGGCCACCTAAAAGCGTCTGTATATCGCGGATTGTCTCGTGAAATTCACTCTTTACTCCGCCTCCTATAGCCTGGCATTTGCTACCAAAGTCACTCGGCACACAAGGTTGTTATTCAATAGAAGCGCGAGTTCACCAATATTGACAGCACCTGGAGAAGAAGTGATTGCATCGAGCATGAGCGTAACCTCTTCCTTCCTCACGTATTCAAACAAATGGACTCTCTTACTGCTCAGGAGTTCTAGGATCAATAATTTCCTGAGCTCTCTCCAGGAATCACCATAGGCGCTGAATGTTACATCAGAAAGATTGTATGCTAACAACTTTGCTGCATAAAGGGAGGTCTGCCGGAGAAAGCAATGTCGTGGACCTTGAATACTTCTCTAGCGACATCTTCAGACGAGATGACTAATGTGGGAACAACGCCGAGTTGGAGTAACATGATCTCGCCATACTGTTTCGAGAGACGTGTGAGCGATTGGTGAGGCGGGAGCCAAGCTGGTGTAAATTTCAATGATCGGCAACTTCCTAGGACCGGGAGGAGATTCTAGATGCTCGTGTGTTCTTTTTCGTGTCAATCAAAGACTAGTAACATCGGTATCACAAGAGCACATATGAGGGCCACAATAAGCTGAACACCCATGGCTTGATCTCCTTGGAAAGAAATTATCAGAGATGAAAACAACGTGTGAAGAGGTTTCATCGGAGGTATGGTGATTAAATAGTCTTAAGTAGATGGAAGTGGGAGATGTACATGAGCGAATAGGAAGCTTCGGATGTGTCATTTTCACCATCCTATTTACCATATTAAAACTTTGGACTTTTCTGTTAGATTGGTAGACCAAAAGTTGAGATGTGGACAATTGGAGTGCCAGAACTTGACACAAGAGGACATTTAAGTGCCAAAGTTAGGAATGTACACTTAAGTGCCAAAATCGGAGAAAAATGGATTAATTAAGTATTAATGGCAAGAAAATCCAGCCAAAATGCTGATGTGGTATTTTTGGCAAGACAAGTGCAAAACGACGTGATTTGCCACGGTGGCATGACTAGATAAGCCGAAAACAACGTCGTTTTGCATGCCGACGTGACTAAATAAGCTAAAAATGATGTTGTTTTGTCTAGGATTTGAATTTTTATATAAATATTATTAAATTAAATTTACAACTAAATTATTCAAAAAAAAAAAGGAAGAAGAAGAATTTGTAGAAGGCGGCCTTCACCATTCTGCAATCTCCCCCTCCTTTTAATTAATTATTTAATAATTTATTTTAAATTGAATTCAATTTATATTTATATTAAAAATCAAAGAAGAGGCAAAACGACATCGTTTTGGCTCTTTTTGCTAATTTAGCTCTCTAGTGAGCCGCATAGCCGAGTTATATTATTAAAAGAATACCATGTAAGATTTCCTAGAGCTTTTGCCAGAATTAGTACTTAGATGTCCCAATTTTTTAATTTTTTTAAAAGTGTCACTTATGTGTATCTTTCATAACTTTTGGCACTTAAAGTCCCCCATGCCAAGTTTTGACACTTCTGCTAGCAAAGTCGATAAATCCTACTTTACTCAAAACTTGAGATCATTGGATTATGTGTCAATCATGATATATTTCCTACTCCACATTAAATTACATTCTAACGTTGGATTTTTCACCTAACACCTCATGCATGCGCCTCTAATAGTTTTTATGGAAGTATTATTTGCCACATGGATCATTAAACTAGCTTGTCGACAACATAGGAGTTGGTGACATTCATGTTTCAACATGGCTCACTTAATCTATAGGCACGTTGACTTGATACCATTTGCTGAATATTTAGGTTGGCGCACATGAAAAGTTAGAGTTTGTTTGGTAATATGCCAAACAATGTCTCTTTCTATTTTTCATTCCCTGAAATAAAAAAGAACAAAATCCATTTGATAATGCTTTTGTGGAAGTATTATAGGGCACATGGATCATTAAACAAGCTTGCCTACAACATAGGAGTTGGTAACATTTATATTTGAACATGGCCTCCACTTAATGTATAGGTATGTTGACTTGATGCTATTTGCCGAATATTTAGTTTGACACACATGAAAAATTAGAGTATGTTTGGGAATGTGCCAAACAATGTCTATTTCTATTCTTTTGTTCGCTGAAACAGAAAAAGAACAAAAATCCATTTGATAATGTTTTTGTGGAAGTATTATATGGCACATGGACCATTAAACTAGTTTGCCTACAACATAGGAGTTGGTGACATTTATGTTTGAACATGGCCCCACATAATATATAGGTATGTTGACTTGATGCTATTTGCTGAATATTTAGTTCGACGCACATGAAAATTAGAGTATGTTTGGGAATGTGCCAAACAATATCTATTCTATTCTTTTGTTCGCTGGAACAAAAAAAAGAACAAAAATCCATTTGATAACGTTTTTGTGGAAGTATTATATGGCACATGGACCATTAAACTAGCTTGCCTACAACATAGGAGTTGGTGACATTTATGTTTGAACATGGCCCCCATTAATATATATGCATGTTGACTTGATGGTATTTGCCAAATATTTAGGTCGACGCACATGAAAAATTAGAGTATGTTTGGAATGTGCAAACAATGTCTTTTTCTATTCTTTTGTTTGTTGAAACAAAAAAGAAAAAATCCATTTGATAACGTTTTTGTGGAAGTATTATATGCCACATGGACCATTAAACTAGCTTGCCTACAACATAGGAGTTGGTGACATTTATGTTTAAACATGGCCTTCACTTAATATATAGGCATGTTGACTTGATACTGTTTGCTGAATTTTTTTGGCACACATGAAAAGTCAGAGTTTGTATGGTAACGTGCCAAACAATGTCTATTTCTATTATTTTGTTCTCCATAGTAAAAAAAAAAAAATCTGTTTAATAATGTTTTTCTTTCTAGGAATATTGTAAAAAATGTTGATTCTTTGTTCTTGAAAATAATTCTAGAATCAAACCTTTTCTTCTTTTTCCCCCTCTTTTCTTTTCTTCTTTTCCTTTCTTCATCTTCCTTTAGCCACCAAGCCTCGCGGTGGTTGGGTGAGCTCATTGGCCCTCGTTTGTCAGGTTGCTAGCAATGGCCGAGGTCGGGGTGGTTAGAGGAAGAAGAAGAAGAAAACAAAAAGAAACGAAAGAAAAAGTCATAAAATTATTAAAAAATTAAAGAAATTCTAAGTCACAAAAAAACATTTGAGGGTCATACCAAATGCATTTCTATTCGAGAATAGAAATTTTTGCAACACAGCTATCAAACGTTTCAAATTCTAAGAAAGTTGTCCATGTAACGGAATCATATAAAATCAATTTTGAGCATAAATTGCTCACGGGAATAGAATGGTTACAAATGCACCCCTAGTATAATGTTTGAGGTCACAAGCAAGTATGTACTAAATGCATTGTTGAACTTATATTGCATTAATTATCAAATATACCAATGTCCTTGTTGTAATTTTTTGATACAGAAGTTGACTGGATCCTAACAATTGATTGCTTGCATTGCAGATTTATGTAAAATTAATTTTTAATTTCAAATGCAAAATAAATGGAAAAGGAAAAAATTTACACTATGGTCACCCCAGAACATGGGAATGTGTTTGATAATACATGTTTAACATCCACAATACTTAAAAGCTAAAATAGGGAATTTCTTAAAAAATAAGTGAGGTAAATTTAATATGTTTGTGAAATTAAATTTACTTCACTTGTTTTTTTTTTAATAATTAAAGCTGTTATGAAAGATGTGCCAAATACTTTCTTTTATGTGATATCTAGATATTTTTTCCCCATAAGTAAGTTAGATGTCATCCTAATTCTTCAATAGAAACGTGGAGATTGATCCCATCACATGCCCATATTCACAACAATTCAACTAAACCAATCTCAACTTAGGAAAAGCAAGAGTGACAACGGCCAAAGGACTGGACCGCAAAGAAACTAATAGGCTAGCCTTCAGCAAGGAAATGCCCTTATTTCAATCCACATTCCACATGATGTGCCATTAGCTCATAAGTGCTTATACCTTGCAGTAGTATTCTCGCAACGAAGGCCCTACAACTCTCCAAATCGACGCTTAATAGCAAAGTCACGGCAAAACGAAAATCCTCGCCTACAGTGGACCAAGTAAATGTAAAGAAATGAGCAGTAGAACCATCTGGACCAGGGTCTGATCTCCATTCATATACATTAAAGCTTCTTTACTTTCTTCATGGGTTATGGGCACCGTCAATTTTTGCTGCATATCGTCTACTAGCTTACAATTCAGTATAGCATTCAGACAAGATACATAGAAGTGTACATTGCTCATCTGAAGTACCTAAGAGACATTATTATGAGAATAATAGTAGTAGAACTAACATATATTTGCTCTTCTATTTCGCCTCCCCTTCATCCATGGTGATATACCTGAGGGTGCTCATGGGTGTTTTAATTGCTTTATGAAGATAAGCGGTGTCTTGATTCCCCAATTTAGTCCGTTGCACTCGATTTCTACCCGCAGAAAGATTCTTTATAGGATTGAAGCTTCCAAAGTTTAGATCTCAAAAGAAATTCTTCCTGCAGTATGAAGGACATGGATTGCGCGAGTGTATTGTCTGGTGTAGACGCAAGAAATCCATTTAAGATGATTCATATTATGAGGAAGCCGATGGGAATGTTACGTATTTAAAAGCTTCAAGGCGTCTTTAACATTGGAAAGTATTTGACAAAAACAAAAATTACACCCCTTGGTCCTTGGTCCTGACAGAGCAAAGCTCTATTTGCAACTTTCAGAAAGAGAGGATCCTACTTCAATAATTAAAGAACTTACATGGATGTCCAAATCAAGTTCTTTTTTTTTTAGTGACCAAGGAACTGCCGGAGACCCTTCGGGGTCACACCGCCCTTCGATGCCTGGTGGCAACGTTGGAACGTTGTTGCAAGCCACTATTTAGACGTAACGCCGGGGGAGACTAGCCTAGCACCTACCCCGGGGCCCCACTTAAATCAGCAGAATTGCTCTGGGAGTTGTGGCAATGTGAGTTGAACCCCTAACCTACGGGATTAGGAGGCCAGTCCTCAACCAGCACAACCATTCGTGGGTGGTTCCAAATCAAGTTCTTGAAGCTTAATTAAACCAATAATCCGTTGTTGCTAGTGAAATGAAATCAGCATATGAATTTACAAATTAGCTCATCCATGCACCATTAACAAGAACCATGTTCAACTTCCTTTCTACAAATTCAATAGGTAACATCCTTGATTCCGACATCGTAAGGATCGGCCATAAGGTCCTAAAGGATTGATCATGGGCCATTAGCCACGGATCGATCGTTTGATCAGCAAGGAATCACGAATCCATCATGGGCCATTGGCCATGGATCGGTCGTTTGATTACCAAGGAATTGCGGATCGATCATGGGCCATTGGCCATGGATCAATCAATTCGATCAACAAGGAATCATAGATCAATCATGGACCAACCGACCGACTAATCGGTCACAAATCGATCGAGTGTTGGCCTTGAATTTTCTATCGACCATACCAATGAGATAGGATCACTAACTCATAAGATAACCTTTTAATCATGAGAATTGGTCACGAGACGATTTTGGAACAATGATGGTCACGGGTCGATCCACGTCAGTCAGTAGTTTCTAGTCGTGGATGATTCCGCCTAGTTATGCATCGACACAAACGATCCAAACGTCTTCTAACAAAAATGCATCATTCTCTATTTAACTCTTAGTGATCAGAACGGAATCTCAAATTAGTGAAGTCCAATCATGGATTGGTAATGCACCAATAATGAACCCTACTAGTGAATCGGGTGCTGACTGGAATGAGCCTAGGTATAGACCTGGCTATTCCGTCACTAATTCTAAGGTCCATGAGTGCGCTTGGCTTAATGCTAAGACATGGGTAACCTTAGGATTGGTCTCGAACCAATCAAAGGACAATTAACCCTATTGGCTAATTGACTGTCCAAAGGAACGATTTGGGCAAATATGGGGCATGATGGCCAAAGCCTCGGGTGTACGTGATTTGATTTTGAGGTGTACCTAATGATCCTTTCCAGCCGTAAAACCAACATGGTTGATATAATTCTCTAGAGCACTATTATTGAAGAAAAATACAAAAGTATGGAAAATTCTAGAAACCCTTCATTAAATGAAGGGTGAGTTGTTCTTTGAATAGTCAAAAGTCATGATGATGGCCAAAATATGTTTGAAGATTCTAGAAAAGGCAGCACACAAGTGGACCAATAGAGGGCAATACACGAGCCCTCATTAATGACCAAAGTTTCTAGAATTGCCGAGTTGGCAACTATGGTACAATTATTGTCAAATTTCATTAAATGTGGCATATAGGTGGACCAATGGAAGAGCGAAAAGTGGGCCATCGTCGATGATGCCTAGGAGCTTAGATTGCCAAGTAAGGCCTTTAGCTATGCCAACACATTTTTTGGTGCAATCATGAGGCAAAATAGGCTTGCCATCTAAGGACTTTAGGCGGGACACTTGGAAATTGAGTGTATAATTTAGCTTGGTAATGATGACTTGAGATTTTCCTTGGAGAATAAGTTGATGACTTATAAGCTTAGATGTCCTCTAGAATCTTAGGTTATGATGAGCCTAAAAGATAGCTTTGGTGAGCAAGGCAAAGGCCAACCAATCAAGAGAGGACATTAGGCATCAAGGGCTTATGTGTCCCTCAGACCATAGGCACATCATGAGCTTAAATTGAGCCTTGGATAGCAAGTCAATAAGTGGTCCAATAAGAAGATGACAAGTGTTCTCTTAGGATCCTAGGCGTGTTACCTTGCAAACTAGGCTTCCCACCTTGATGTTATAGCCGTGCCACTTCAGGGATGTGATTGAGCCGCTTGGATAAGTAATGATGGTCTTTGAGTAGTATAAATAGGAGGATCCTCCTCATTTTTCACCATGCCATTCACTTTCTCCTTTCCTCCTCTATTTCCTTTCTCTCACTTTCATCCTCAATCCATTAAGCTATACAAGTTGGTCGTCAAGGTTTGCCGAGGTAAGTAAGATCCCTATGTCTCAACTAGCTGTAATCTCCATTGTCAAGTCTAGTTAGGTGCTCACCCGTCAAGCCTAGAATGAGGCCAAGGTTCGTTCAAGTTGAGTTCATCACAAGGCAAGGTTGTGTTAAACCATAAAGCTTTGATTTCGGCATAAATAGGATGCCGGGTCCAAGTCTCGCTTGGTGCGGGAATCACCCAAGGCCGTAAGGTCCTAAATCAACATTGAGGAGTGTCGATCTTATGCCTTGATCGATATGGGAATCACCATAATCCATGAGGTTTAGGTAAGGCACTGTAGAGAAATCCTTTGTGATGTTTTGAAGATGACAAAATAAATCAAAGGCTACTAATATGTTTGATGGTTGAGTAATAGACCATGCGTATGATAGAAAATGTAAAGGATATTATCAAAGTCAAAAGATCTAGAAGACCGAACGTAACATATGTCAGTATATTTTGAAGATTTTACTTCTATGTCAAAGTCTCAAGACTCGCGAACTCAAGACTCAAAGTCGAAGATTGCCGACTCAGACTCAAAGTCGAAGACCGCCGAGACTTTAGTGTCAAAGTCTGTTCTATATCGAAAGTCTCGCTCATTTCGACAAATTCCAGACGAATGTGAATGCTAAACTAGAAGACAAACTCTATGTGTCAACAACCAAGACGGACTTCATACTGGGTCAACCCAGACGCACCTTAAAAGCTAAATCAGCTCATGTAGCGATATATATTTGGACGCATTGTAAAGTCTATTGCTCTCGACTTTACATCTAGAACTCACGTGAACGTAACTCAAGCCCAATCATATAATTGCTAGTGATATGGTTTGGATTCCACATCAAGATTGATTTGATTGGTTCAATCTAATTGATTGATGATTGGATCTTGAAGACAAGAACTTTCTATACGAAGAAGCTTTACTTATGGAAACCAAGATTCCGTTTGTATGGGCGATCGAGAATCAATTTGGGATTCTACCTTTGTCACTCAACGGCTACCAAATCTTACTAGATACGAGCTATCCAATGGGTATATTGAAGACGATTCTCCGAGATACTATCCAACGGCTAGTTTGGAAGTGGAGGAGTAAGGAGATGAAGGATCGATGAGCAAGTAAGAGACGGAGCGTAGAATTTATAATTCCAAAAAGTCGAGCGACTTCGATCATATACTTGTCTCTTGAGAGCTTAAACATTTGTGATCGTGAGAGAAATACCAAAAGAGTGACTTAGTGAGATAGTGTGATCTACTACTAAGTGTTTGCACTCGGTTGTAATCTCTTGTTGATGATTGATAGTGGAATCCACCAAGAAGGTCATTAGAGTGGGAGAGTGGATGTAGGTTTGGATTGCCGAACTACTATAAATCTTGTATTCTTATTCTCTTCCCTAACTTCTTTATTTTACTCGAAATTTATTTTATTCTGCATATATTTGCCAAGGTTTATGTTATACACCTATTCACCCCTCAGGTGTTCATACTAGTACTCTTCATACAAATGGAATCTTGGTTTCCATAAGTAAAGCTTCTTCGTATAGAAAGTTCTTGTCTTCAAGATCCAATCATCACCAACAGATTAAATCAATCAAATCAATCTTGATGTGGAATCCAAACCAGATCACTAGCCGTTATATGATTGGGCTTGAGTTACGTCTCGTTGAGTTCTTGATGTAAAGTCTCGAGAGCAATAGACTTACAATCTCAAGTGCGAGTGCGATAGACTTTAAATCGAGTTCAACATATTCTCGCTTCAAGATTTATTTAAGGTCTATACCTGTGTCACTGTGATAGAGTCCGTCTTCCGGTTCGGCTTTAGCATAGAGTCCGTCTCTCCGGTTCGGCATTCACGTTCGCCGGAATTTGTCAAAATGAGCGCACTTTTGATATAGAATAGACTTTGACACTAAAGTCTCAAGTCTTGTCACTTTGAGTCTTGAGTTCGCTTTCTCGACTGGACACGTAAGTCGGAAATCTTCAAAATATACTCTAGACATATGTTACGTTCAGTCTTCGGCGTCAGTTTTTGACTTTGATAATATCCTTTACATGTTTCTATCATTTGCATGGTCTATTACTCAACCATCAAACATATTAGTAGCCTTTTGATTTATTTTGTCATCTTCAAAACATCATAAGGGATTTCT